>NW_025534490.1:166100-188814 GCF_020615455.1 Coregonus clupeaformis | reverse complement strand
AAAAAAAATATATATATATATATATATATATATACACACACACACACAACTTGCACACCCACATGTAGACATACATAAGTGGTGTAAAAAGTATTTTGAGAAGTTCAGGGTGCTCCCTTTATGGATCATTTGATAACGATAAGGTTAAATCATTGTATAACTGTCTAAAGGGTTAGGGAAATAAAGTCTCAGACAAAGATTTGCGCATATCCACTTTTCGTAAAGGGTACGGGACTTGACCTACCCCTAACCAATAAAACTATAAACGCTTATGGGATTTCCTCCACCCCGGTAATACATTTTGAAATAAAACCCATACCCTGTTCAATGCAACCAATGAATGTTGAACATGATTTTCTGTATTCACCTACTCAACCGTTTAATTTGCTAGGTAGAGACGTATTATGGACAGAGCACCCCATCTATAGGGGACTGATAGACAGTGCCAGCCCAGTTATAGTGAAAGTTGATCCCAGAAAGATATTCTAGTCTCGAGAGCTACCTTAAAAAAGGAAGCTCCCTCCAAAGTGTATCTCTTCCCTTCTGAATTGGCCGATGTATTTTATAATTTTGGCGCATTACATATGAATCTCAAAATAATAGACATTTAATAAGTGTGAAGCATAAAGTGAATATCCAACAGAAATTGGTATTAAATATATAGAGTAACATTGTTAGGGTAGACTAAAATTAAAACAATGCCTTCCAGTATGGAGAAAGTTCTCATGTTTGTTTTGTTTGTTTTTAAACCTTACAATAGGGGTAAAAGCAGAACATTGTTTGAGAGTGATCTGTGCGTATTAGCAGTAGTGATTGAGAAGGTCTTCCTATTGGGAAGAAAAGTCCTAGTTGAGGGAAACGTATGGAGACTAATGAAAGTAACAAAGTGAACGGTAATATTAGTGGCTTTCAGATAGCACTCTAATAATGCAATATCATCAGGTAATGGCGCCGGAGGAGATGGCTGCCATTTTACGGGCTCCTAACCAATTGTTCTATTGTGTGTGTTTTTTCACATTATTTGTAACTTATTTTGTACATAATGTTTCTGCCACCGTCTCTTATGACCAAAAGAAGCTTCAGGATATCAGGACAGCGATTACTCACCTCGTACTGGCCGGAGATGTTTTCTTTAACGAGTCGGACGCAAAGGATTTACTTCAGACACGCGACAAGGCCCAAATCCCCGTCATTTGCATGAAGAAGAGACAGCGATAATCGGGGATGTAGGTCGGGGTGCCTTGTAAGGTTCCGATGGCGAGTGGGTAATCTGCCTCTACCATCAGTCCTATTAGCCAACGTACAATCATTGGATAATAAAACGGATGAGCTCCGATCAAGAATATCCTACCAACAGGATATTAAAAACTGTAATATCTTATGTTTCACCGAGTCGTGGCTGAACGACGACATGGATAAAATACAGCTGGCAGGGTTTTCGGTGCATCGGCAAGATAGAACAGCTGCCTCCGGTAAGACAAGGGGTGGCGGTCTGTGTATATTTGTAAATAACAGCTGGTGCACGAAATCTAATATTCAGGAAGTCTCGAGATTTTGCTCGCCTGAGGTAGAGTATCTCATGATAAACTGTAGACCACACTATTTACCAAGACAGTTTCGTAGCTGTCTATTTACCACCACAAACTGATGCTGGCACTAAGACCACACTCAACTGTGTAAGGCCATAAGCAAACAAGAAAATGCTCATCCAGAGGCGGCGCTCTTAGTGGCCGGTGACTTTAATGCAGGAAAACATTAATCAGTTTGACCTAAGTTCTAACAGCATGTTAAATGTGCAACCAGAGGAAAAATAAACTCTAGACAACCTTTACTCCAGACACAGAGATGCATACAAAGCTCTCCCTCACCCTCCATTTGGAAAATCTGACCAGGAAGCAGGAAGTACCAGTGACTCGCTCAATACAGCAGTGGTCAGATGACGCAGATGCTAAGCTACAGGACTGTTTTGCTAGCACAGACTGGAATATGTTCCAGGATTCTTCCGATGGCATTGAGGAGTACGCCACATCGGTCACTTGCTTCATCAATAAGTGCATTGATGACGTCCCCACAGTGACCGTACGTACATACCCCAACCAGAAGCCATGGATTACAGGCAACATCCACACTGAGCTAAAGGGTAGAGCTGCCACTTGCAAGGAGCGGGACACTAATCTGGACGCTTATAAGAAGTCCTGCTATGCCCTCAGACGTACCATCAAACAGGCAAAGAGTCAATACTGGACTAAGATTGAATCCTACTACACCAGCTCTGATGCTCGTCGAATGTGGCAGCGCTTGCAAACTATTACGGACTACAAAGGGAAGCACAGCCGCGAGCTGCCCAGTGACGTGAACCTACCAGACGGGCTAAATGCCTTTTATGCTTGCTTTGAGGCAAGCAACACAGAAGCATGCATGAGAGCACCAGCTGTTCCGGACGACGGTGTGATCACGATCTCTGTAGCCGATGTGAGCAAGACCTTTAAACAGGTAAACTTTCACAAGGCTGCGGGGCCAGACGGATTACCAGGACGTGTACTCAGAGCATGCGAGGACCAACTGGCAAGTGTCTTCACTGGCATTTTTAACCTCTCCCTGACTGAGTCTGTAATACCTACATGTTTCAAGCAGACCACCATAGTCTCTGTGCCCAAGAAAGCGATGGTAACCTGCCTAAATAACTACCGCCCCGTAGCACTCACGTCGGTAGCCATTAACTTTGAAAGTCTGGTCATGGCTATACCGCCCCAACAGATCCACAGATGACGCAATCTCAATCGCACTCCACACTGCCCTTTCTCACCTGGACAAAAGGAACACCTATGTGAGAATACTGTTAATTGACTACAGCTCAGCATTCAAAACACCATATTGCCCACAAAGCTCATCACTAAGCTAAGGACCCTGGGACTAAACGTCTCCCTCTGCAACTGGATCCTGGACTTCCTGACGGGCCGCCCCCAGGTGGTAAGGGTAGACAACAACTCATCTGCCACGCTGATCCTCAACACGGGGGCCCCTCAGGGGAGCGTGCTTAGTCTTCTCCTGTACTCCCTGTTCACCCACGATTGCGTTGCCAAGCACGACTCCAACACCATCATTAAGTTTGCTGACGACACAACGTGGGAGGCCTGATCACCGACAACGATGAGACTGCCTATAGGGAGGAGGTCAGAGACCTGGCTGTGTGGTTCCAAGATAACAACCTCTACCTCACCGTGAGCAAGACAAAGGAGGTGATCGTGGCCTACAGGAAAAGGAGGGCCGAACATGCCCCCCATTCACATCGACGGGGCTGTAGTGGAGCAGGTCGAAGTTTCAAGTTCCTTCGTGTCCACATCACCAACAAACTATCATGGTCCAAACACACCAAGAAAGTAGTGAAGAGGGCACGACAATGCCTTTTCCCCCTCAGGAGACTGAAAAGATTTGGCATGGGTCCCCAGATCCTCAAAAAGTTATACAGCTGCACCATCGAGAGCATCCTGACCGGTTGCATCACCGCCTGGTATGGCAACTGCTCGGCATCCGACCGTAAGGCGCTACAGAGGGTAGTGTGTACATCACTGGGGCCAAGCTTCCTGCCATCCAGGACTTATATACTAGGCGGTGTCAGAGGAAGGCCCAAGAAATTGTCACAGACTCCAGTAACCCAAGTCATAGACTGTTCTCTCTGCTACCGCACGGCAAGCGTAGGACCAAAAGGCTCCTTAACAGCTTCTACCCCCAAGCCATCAGACTGCTGAACATTGAATCAGATGGCCACCTGGACTATTTACATTGACCCCCTCCCACTTTGTTTTTACACTGCTGCTACTCGCTGTTTATTATCTATGCATAGTCACTTTACTCCTACCTACATATACAAATTACCTTGACTAACCTGTACCCCTGCACATTGACTCGGTACCCCCTGTATATAGCCTCATTATTGTTATTTTATTGTGTTACTTTTTATGTCATTTTTTTACATTAGTTTATTTAGTAAATATTTTCTTAACTATTTAACTGCATTGTTGGTTAAGGGCTTGTAAGTAAGCTTTTCATGTGGCGCATGTGACAAATAAAATTTGATTTGATTTGAAAAAATAAGCCTTGAGGTATTGGTCGGTCACATGCATGAACCAAACGTTAATTATGAATTAATTATGAATAATGAATAAGCTAAATCATGCAAATATAACTTGTCTGTGTAAGAAGTATATAAAGAGAACTAACCGGACTGCCACGGTGGAGCTCATTTCAGACCGATACTTTATGCATCTAAGTTTGACTGTGAGCTCTCCAGCTTACTGTTAATAAACAATGATTCATTTAAGATTGACTTCAGGTGGGTCTGGTGGTAATTCCACAACAACCTGCAGTCATTACACCAACACCCTGTAGGTTTAAAACAAGCTCTGTGTCATTGGAATAACTCACATGGTCTGAGGGGAAAGCCTTGTCCTCAAGAAGGATTTTGTGACGTTTTGCTGTAGGTTTGTAAAAAGACAGCTGTAAATCAAATATATTACATGTTGTTAAAGTAAAGTCTTGGTATATAACGTATAGTGTATGTTTACGTTGGATATTTATATAAAAGTTATACGCTATCTTACCAGCAGAAGATGCAGATTCACTGTTAACCCATTCATCAAGGCAACCTCCTCAGCTTTAGCCCCTGTTCGCAAACACGCAAACACACACAGGTGATTTAATTCCCATTGCTCGGATATACAGTGCATTCGTTACGTTACAGCCTTATTGTATAATGGATTAAATCTTTTTTACTTTTTTTCTCATCAATCTACATACATACCCCATAATGACGACGCAAAAACAGGTTTTTAGAAATGTTTGCTAATGTATTAAAATAAAAAACTGAAATATATAAGTATTCAGACACTTTACTCAGTGTTGAAGCACCTTTGGCAGCGATTACAGCCTCAAGACTTCTTGGGTATGACGCTACAAGCTTGGCACACCTGTATTTGGGGAGTTTCTCCCATTCTTCTCTGCAGATCCTCTCAAGCTCTGTCAGGTTGGATGGGGAGTGTTGCTGCACAGCTATTTTCAGGTCTCTCCAGAGATGTTCAATCGGGTTCAAGTTCGGGCTCTGGCTGGGCCACTCAAGGACATTCAGAGACTTGTCCAGAAGCCACAACTGCGTTGTCTTGGCTATGTGCTTAGGGTCATTGTCCTGTTGGAAGGTGAACGTTTGCCCCAGTCTGAGGTCCTGAGCACTCTGGAGCAGGTTTTCATCATGGATCTCTCTGGGCGGCAGGTAGCTTAGTGGTTAAGAGCGTTGTGCCAGTAACCGAAAGGTCGCTGGTTCTAATCCCCGAGCCGACTAGGTGAAAAATCTGTCGATGTGCCCTTGAGCAAGGCACTTAACCCTAATTGCTCCTGTAAGTCGCTCTGGATAAGAGCGTCTGCTAAATGACTAAAATGTAAATGTAAAAAAATGTACTTTGCTCCAATTATCTTTCCCACAATCCTGACTAGTCTCCCAGTCCCTGCCGCTGAAAAACATCCCCACAGCATGATGCTGCCACCACCATGCTTCACCGTGAGGGATGGTGCCAGGTTTCCTCCAGACGTGACGCTTGGCATTCAGGCCAAAGAGTTCAATCTTGGTTTCATCAGACCAGAGAATCTTGGTCGGAGTCCTCTAGGTGCAAACTCCAAGTGGGCTGTCGTGCCTTTTATTGGGGAGTGGCTTCCGTCTGGCCACTCTACCATAACGGCCTGATTGGTGGAGTGCTGCAGAGATGGTTGTCCTTCTGGAAGATTCTCCCATCTCCACAGAGTAACTCTGGAGCTCTGTCAGAGTGTCCATCGGGTTCTTGGTAACCTCCCTGACCAAGGCCCTTCTCCCCCGATTGCTCAGTTTGGCCGGGCGGCCAGCTCTAGGAAGAGTCTTGATGGTTCCAAACTTCTTCCATTTAAGAATGATGGAGGCCACTGTGTTCTTCCTTCAATGCTGCAGAAATGTTTTGCTACCCTTCCCCAGATCTGTGCCTCGACACAATCCTGTCTCGGAGCTCTACGGACAATTCCTTCAACCTCATGGCTTGGTTTTTGCTCTGACATGCACTGTCAACTGTGGGACCTTATATAGACAGGTGTGTACCTTTCCAAATCATGTCCAATCAATTGAATTTACCACCGGTGGACTCCAAGTTGTAGAAACATCTCAAGGTTGATCAATGGAAACAGGATGCACCGGAACTCAATTTTGAATACTTATGTAAATAAGGTATCTGTTTTTTATTTTTAATAAATGTGCAAACATTTCTAAAAACCTGTTTTCGCGTTGTCATGATGGGGTATACTGTGTAGATTGATGATGAAAAAAAAATGTAATCAATTTTAGAATAAGGCTGTAATGTAACAAAATGTGGAAAAAGTAAAGGGGTCAGAATACTTTTCGAATGCACTGTAACTTTAGAACACATTTTTAACTAATAGCATTTAAGCTATCATAACCTACATTTTCCACACTACATTTCCACACTACATTTTCCACACTACATTTTCCACACTACATTTTCCACACTACATTTTCCACACAAAAATACGTCTGAGAAGCATAATGGCCTTCAGTTGTTTGGTTTGGTTGTACTTCGCTCTCTGAAAAAGATGGCACAATGCCAGGGTGCAATTACCTTTTAAAACCAGTCACAGATAGGAGGTCTCTCTGTCATAAATTATCAACAGCTGGACAGAACGATAATACGCTATCAGAATTACCTGACAATTGAATCATGGATGTTATGAAAGCTGAAAATTACAGGCTTTTAACTGTGTTGTGTGATATAGGTAACCATGATGACCGTGCATTGGATCCCTTTGTTTGCATATCAGTGCAAAAAGCCTGTAAAGGTGCCAACATGCATCGTTAAATAGCCCCATCTCAGCCCTAGCTCTTGTTAACTGTTATGTTCATACAACTTAACATATAATGTCCAATGGTAACGCATTGTATATGATAATTCATTGAACATGTGTTATTGTATGAACTTACCAACCACATTAGCCATGAGTTCCTCTATATTGTTTTCTGCCCAGGCCCAAGGTCGAGAGCCTTGTACATGGCCATGAACCCCCCTGTAAATCAGAACACAGAGAAACATTAACAATGCTCACAGCTACATGGATAGGATACAAATTCCACAGATAAAAGTTAGGACAATTATTTTCAAAGAGAAAGGTTCATGGGGGACATTTCATCCACACCATTACTGTACTTTAAATAGTTCACTAAAACATTAGCTGAGCTGATTCAGTGTCATAAAGCGGACATTGAGGGAAACGTTGGGGAAAAACTTACGTTTTAGCCCATTTATCCAACTCCTCGTCGATGTACTTCTTGGCCATTTTGGGCTGGAGGCCAAGTGAGTTCCCCCACAAAGTAAATGCATTGCTTGGTGCCATCCACCAGCGTAAGGTCAGCTAGGGTAACATTAACAGAGCATTAGCATAATTAATCCACAAATTTTTACTAAGAAGCTTCCCTGCATTGTTCAAATCATGGCATACTTCTTGGCCCCAGAAAGATGTTTTGTTTTACAGTTGAAGAATATGTCATTAAAATGATTCAACTTTCAAACACTTAGCTAAATGAAAGTGCTTAGTCACATTATTCTAACATTTCCTTTTTTCAGCTCAACCCATATGTTGTGAGAATCACTCTCTTCCAGCTATAATACATATCCCAGCTGCAATATTTTCCGACCACATTATATCTGACCAAGCAGGTAATTTCCTCACTATATGTAGGATCTTGTAGACCTATAGGCAGGGCAAAACCATTTTGGTGATTTCTGGTACAGTCTCATTAAAATAAATCAAATCACAGCACGTTTTTGGACTCATTCACCTGATTAAGTACAATACCATTGGAAATTAATGTTGAAAGTTCCATTTATATTCCTAAAACTTAAGTTGAAAATGATGATGCTGACAAGACATTGATAAATAGCCCAATGTCAAAAGTGTCCAAATCAATAACCAATATGCAGAAACAGTTTGTGATATATTGAAAACCTAAGCATATAATGTACTATCTATCTATCTACAAAAAATATATACTTATTTTATTTATTTAATTAACAAAGTTATGCAACACCCAATTCCCCTGTGTGAAAAAGTAATTGGCCCCTTACCCTCAATAACTCCTTGACCTGACAGGTTGAAAACATGGCAGTTGATCAGGGTACATAAATGTCACTTTTAATAACTTAATAAAATATTTCTCAACACTCAATTTCACTCTGTAGGTGTCCATGGGTACCATCTTGTCCAAAAAGTTGACTCAAGTTTGCCAAAAAGCACCTGGAAGCACCTCGATGATGCTTGGAAGAATGTTCTATGGACAGATGAGTCAAAAGTATAATTTTTTCGACGACATGGGTCCCATTATGCCTGGCAAAAACCGAAAACTGCATTCCACAGTGCTGGGTCATGCAGCAAGACAATGAACCAAAACACACAATCAAGTCTGCATGAAAATGGCTAAAAGGCAACACATTTGAAGTTTTGGAATGACCTAGTCAAAGTCCAGACCTAATCCCAATTGAGATGTTGTGGTAGGACTTGAAACGAGCAGATCATGCTTGAAAACCAACAAATGTTGCTGAGTCAAAGCAAATCGGTATGGAAGAGTGGGCCAGTGTTGAAACTAACACAACTAAAAAACCCATGGAAACTATAAATATTTTTACATCACTGCTTAGAGGACAACCTGCAGTACAGTCAGCTACATTTTGGAATGTTGAATTTTGATACAGGGGTCACCAAAACAGAAAGAGAAACCGCAACACTGTTTTGTCAATCACTCCTATCGATTATCACGTTTAAATTATTTGTGCGAGAGAGGGGAGATGAGCTTGCACGTCCTGTCAAAACTAACACAGCTAAAAAAACACACGGAATATGGGAATAATATGTACATCACTGGTTAGAGGACAATTTGTAGAAAACAGCTAGCTACATTTTGAAGTGTTGCATTTTGTTTCAAGTGGGTCGCCAACGTGGTAAGTGTAATGCAACACTTTTTTTGTTAATCACTTTCATAGATATCACACTGAAATCAATAGAACAGCGGGCAAACGTTTGGGGTGTAGCGCTGTTTAAACTAAAACTACTCAAAGGCCACACGGAAACTTGAATAACCTATACATAGTTGGTTAGATGATTGTTGTTATGTCTATGTTTTGGAATGGCGGATGTTGATTTCGGGAGGCTGCCATCATGGAAAAGGAAACAAATCATGACCCGCCATAGGATATCAACAGTGACAACGGTTTGCTGTTATTTACGTGATACTTTGACTGTCAAATCAGTGTATTGGTGTGTGGCCAGCGATTTATACAGAGACCGCCCCAAATTGAGACCGCCCTGATTTATCCCTGCAATTTGAGAAAAAGAAATGATAGCTGCGTCCTTAGTCTGGCGACCCCCAGTGCGTATGACAAAATCAACAGTACAAAACTAAATATATTGATATGTTTTAAGCAATTGATTTTGTGTCATCATGTTGACATAAACTGTTATACTAACATCACCAATCTGAGGTAAAAAGCATGTGGAATTCCCTCCAATTCGATGTGGTCAAAACGTCAGCTTGTGTAATGTAGCTTTCCACATCATGGAAAGTAGCGTAATATACATTAATTAGATATGGCAAAATAATTAAACATCTTAATTTAGGATGATTGTAAATTAAGCAAACACACAGATGCTTTCAATAATCACATACAGCATATTTCTCACTAGTTTAAACATTTAAAGATTTTAAAAAATGCTCTTATGCACAATTTAACTGGGTGCTCTAGAAAGAGATTCCCATAGTGACTATACAGCAGCCCATTCTTTCAACTAACGTGGGACAAGCAAGGCTCATTGTACCCAGAAAAACTCTGGCCACAAGTTAGTAAGTGCCAGAGGTTTTCCTGCACATTAGATAATAACATGATGACACTCCACAGACTGCTATGGGGAGATGGAGAAGCAACTAGCCAGTGCATAAAAAGCCTGCTTGCCATTTCACTTACAAGGAGGGAGTTCTGCAACTTTGGGTAATAGAAACTGTTCACGTAGGTGCTTTAGTTCGTCGTGATTGTCCAGATATGTGGCTACTTCAATCGATGTCGGGCTGCATCGCAGCAGAGTAGAGACTCGCTCCAGAACCTTGCGCGGAGAGGTGGCGTCAAATGGGTCCATTACTGAAGTTGAAAAAGTAAAATGATTTAGAGTAATATGCTATTTACAAATAGTTATCAAACAACGCTAGGCCTACAGTATGTATACTATCTACACAGTCTATATACCCACCTCAAATGTTTTGACAGGTTGGCTAAATGACATTTACACACGAAACCACTGCCAACATTCCAAAGTTCAATATATTCAATTATGACTATTCAAAGTGGAGCGAAAATTAAGTAATTAGGTAATTACCAGATAATGCAAGTATTTCCAATTTCAGTTGAATATACCCAGTCTCTTTCACCAGTTTGAGAGTTCATCGGACAAATTTACAAGTGCTCTTTCACCCCTCTGTAAACATCCGAAGTTAGCTAATCATTGTATGAGTGCTGACCTCGAAGATAAGCTCACTGGCGAGGTTGGCTTAATTAATTCCAGCCTAGGCTACTACATGTCATTTTCTAGCTTTATTATTGATACTGTAAACAACACCTGTATCCAATATGGGCGAAGAAGAGGCACTATGTAGACCTACTTCCTTTCTAGACCTACTTCCTTTATAGACTGTCATGTGTTATTTTTCACTAGAGCCTAAAATTTCAGTTCATACTTTCGATTGGGCAGATGTACGTGTTGAGCGGGAGGGCATTGAGGCAGGAAGAACACCGTTGCTTGTATCTAATTGGTTGACAGACCTCTAGTCAGCATGTTGCAAAAAGTTATCCAACTTTTCTCTTGGACAGGGCAAAACATAACTCGCACTAGAGGACACAGTGGCAGAGTGCCCATCTGGCATTTCTGTCAAATACCAGAAGGGCAGGTCCATTTTTAGCATAGTGGGCCTGTCTAACTTTTTTTGTTTTATTTTTGCAAAATGATAATTATCTGGCTAATAATGGGGGCCTCAAGGAATAAAATGGGCTGGTGTGTGGGCCTCGAGAAGAAAAAAAATAGGCCGTTGTGGGGATCTCAAGGGGGGGATGGGCCAGTGTGTTAGAAATCTAATAAAAAATATACAGGAGCTCTTTGCCTAGGCGACCTCACAGCGCCATGGCAAAATGTGTAGAACAGCATGAGATTAGCTATAAATCTGCAAAGGTTTCTCTCTGCCCCCATGGCCTTGAGTTACGCCACTTGATGCATCCCAATAGTAGACTGCCTTGAACAAATCATCCCCTTCAATGCTGCAGAGAGCAGGAGTTGATCCTTGGCTTAACAGTGTCATAGCAAATAACCAGTCTTCCATTAAGCCACCAGTCATAAAGGGTACTTGAACACAAACCCTTCAAACGTCATAATATGCCTTTGCATATTTGTTTCACTTCTACAGTGAAACAAATAGGAGGGAGTTTGGTTGTATCCCAAATGCCACCTTATTCCCTGTAAATAGTGCACTACTTTTGACCAGAGCCATATGGGCCCTGGTCAAAAGTAGTGCACTACATAGGGAATAGTTGTTTGATGTAGTATACAATGGAGCTGTCCCCGAGGTAACCTTGCTGCTTTAGTTTTTCATCACGAACAGAACTGCTCTTCTTCAAACAAGCCCAAGCATCTCACATTGTAACAATATCTAAAAGCAGTATACACATGTATTGATTCTTTATCTATACCACTTCACAATACAATTGAAAGTGAATCTTGTACTTTTTAGAGTGTATCCACTATCCTCTATCTCCCCCACTCCATTGCCGTCTACCCACACAGATAACTTTATTTTGTTTCAATGTCAGCTATATATTGAAGGTCTTGGATAGCTTGTACTGTATGTTGGGATTTGACAAGTGCTGACCTCCATGGTTTTAATGGACTCTTCTGTGGCTCATTTGTAAGAAGAGAGGAGTTCTCTGCTGCCTCTGCTTTGTGTTGGGACAGGTCTCCAGGGCCCTCTTCTTCAGGAACATGGAAGATAACACATCTTTATGGGCTACATGGCCTCCTTACTGAGCACTATTGACTGGTTGTCAGCTAGCCTTCTAGACAGTGATGCTGGAATTGGACTCTCTTATTGGCTTTTGTCCTCTCTTTTTCATCATATCTCTCTCTCTCTCTGTCTGTCTGTGTGTACATGAAAAGAAAGCCCTGTAGGGGGCAGCGAAGTACCACACACTATTCATTTACATTTACATTTTAGTCATTTAGCAGACGCTTTTATCCAGAGTGCATACATTTTTTCATACTGGCTCCCGTGGGAAACGAACCCACAACCCTGGCATTGCAAGCGCCATGCTCTACCAACGTAGCTACACAGGGCTATTCATTTGGATGAACATGATAATAGGAACCTAAATATCACATAAGCCAAGCCAGGACAAGGAGTGGAAATACATCTAAGGGTGAGGATAAGCTGCAGGTCTAGAGAAGCTGGCTACATTAGCCTTTCACAAGAGTGTCTGGTTGTGTATGTTGGATGCCATTTCTAATTTCAGTACTTAATCTCTCTGATTGCCCAGGAGGGAGTGGAGAAGGCCCTTGCACTCTGGACCTGTCTGTCTTCTAAGACTGTACTGTAAGCTCCACTGGTGTGGCTCTGGCTCCACCAGTGTAGTATAAGACAGTTAGCAAGGCAGGCAGCAGCTGCTTCTGTTCATCCACTACACCAGGGGACTGGAACACTCAGCTAGCTAACTCCCTCCCTAGGACACTGACCTCCTTTGTGATGCTTGATTGAAATTCAGGAGCCTGCCTCCGTACCAGTATCCCAGGCCCAGCACAAGTCTGTAAACAATCAGGGGCATATGGGTGAAGAATGACAATCTCTGAAAACTGAAAGATGGGATGAGACGGGATGTGATGAGATGGGATCCATAGCCGTGATCCCACTCTGAGGGTGTCTCAGGGGAGTGGGATATTAAAAAACACATTTCCATTTCACACCTTACACTTGTACAGGTTACACACTTGTACATGTGTGAAACAGGACAAATATAAGCACCTCCTTTTTTGACCTTTGACATACACACACACACTGTATGGACATACAGTGAATGGTTTTGCAATTACACTATATTATTACACTCACAGCAGGTGGGGTATTTTACCTGTGTGGTTGGGCTGCCCCTGGCCTGCATATTCCATATTTTTAAAAGGGCATGGAGAGTGGAGCTGCCACAGGTTAATAGAGAGAATGAAGGGACCATCCTGCTGCATCTCCTCAGGGAAACCAAACCAGAGAGATCAGACAGTGGCTGAATCATTACAGTTTAAGATCAGGCAGGCAGGCACAGTGGTGGGACTTGACTGAGAGGATAGGAAAGGATAGGAGAGGAATGATTACTTTTAATGGACTGAAGAGGGTTTTATATTCACAATGGGTCCTGCAGAGAAGAAGCCCTTAGTCTCCCCCCTGGTGCACATTTTGGTTTTTGCCCTAGCACTACACAGGTGATTCAAATAACCAACTCATCACCAAGCTTTGATTATTTGAACAAGCTGTGTAGTGCTAGGGCAAAAAATAAAATGTGCACCCAGGAGGGGGGACCACAGGGCAGAGTTTGGGAAACCCTGGACTAAATAGTCCAATACTTCTTCTGGAACACATTATCCCTTTAAAAGTGCTGAGTTTTGTGTACCTCAATTTTCTTTGGCATTTCACTGCATGGGATGTCATGTGATCTGACAGGATAATCTTACTGACAATTCTTAAAAACACTACTGTAGATGAAGGTGAAGAGATATACATATATGTAATTCCCTAGTTATACTCTCTAGCGCTCCCTCCCTCGCTCTCTCTCTCTCTCTCTCTCTCTCTCTCTCTCTCTCTCTCTCTCTCTCTCTCTCTCTCTCTCTCTCTCTCTCTCTCTCTCTCTCTCTCTCTCTCTCATACACACACACACGAGAAACATCGTCACGTTTACAAATGAGAGGACAGGCTATGTAATGTAGCCCCTCAGTATTGAAACGTGATAGAGACATTATCTCCCCGCGCCCGTAGCCCTCCCTCCCTTCCGCCTCCCTCCCCTCCTACCTTTTCTATCTCCCTCATGCTTTCACAGTGTCCTCCACTCGCTCACATACAGCGGGGAAGAGGTAAAGGTAAAACGGAAAGGCTTCCGTGACAAGCGAAGTGGCGAACTTCAGTTGACATTTCTGAACGTTATAACCTGACCAGGACCTGCGTGAATGAAGTGCTGCGGCCAGTTCTGATCCGCAACGATGTCCGACTTTATTTTAACCTTTTTGACCATATCGGGATTATTTCAAATTGCTAAAATGCTGACAACTGCGGGGGGCAGATCAAGGTAAACAAGTTAATGTTGGGCTATTACTGTCGAAAATCCATCTATTAGTATCTTATCATCATCATCATCATCATCACAATCATAGATTTCCAAAAGCATTTTATGACCTTGTCCTTGGCTTTTTGTCATGTAGGCCTATGTGTTGTGTTGTTTAAACAGTTTAGCAAGGCTTGTTCCAAATCTCTGAATTACGTGTGTGATGTGCACTGTCACTAATAATGCGAATTCTGATGGAAGTTTTTGTATGCTATTATTATAGATAACATGTATGATTCAGAAGATAAACAGAAGTCTGCTCTATTCATCCAGTGATTCAACCCAAATAACATAATTATTTGATATTGTATAATTGAGCATTAGGTAGGCTACCACTTTCTTTTTATTGTTTTAACTTTATAGCCCACCCACATGAAACATTTTGTTGCAAAGCCTTAACAATATGGACTTGTTCAAATAGATTTATAACAGATGGGAATTCATTCATAATTGATGGATAATGTTTAGGGCTATATGCAGTTGAAAATGTATCAGTGAAAAAAACATTCATGCAAAGAAACTCCATACAAAGGTACCAAATACTCAAATATTGTAGTAGGCTGTATACCTGCTCACCATCAGTAAATGTGTGTCCACTAAGCTACTGGCTACTGGTTAATGACATCCATTTGGTCAGCTTGTTCATTACATGCTCATTTGTTTAGCCTGCCTGAACAATATAAACCTCTGAAAAATGGGCTAGGCTACTGAGAGAGGAAGACCTTAATTTCAATAAACACTAGATCGACCATAAATGACCAACATCATTACAGTTTACCCACAATCAACCGTTTTATAGAGGTAATCCAATATTGACAACTCCATTGCTGCCTTAGCAAATAAGAATGGTGTCTTAATGATAGAGAATATGGAGGAAACATACTCAGACAGAGATAGATATTTTCCTTGCATACATGTTTTCAGTGGCTGGCAGAGGTGTCACACAGGTTAAAGAAAATGGTATGGCAAAATTAGTTTGTTTCTTTTCTGGGGCATGGAGTTTTTCCTGATCTCATGACCTAGTCAGGTAAAACTCTGGGTCCTGTTCGTAGGCTATGACAAAATATTATAATTATAGATCGCTTCCCTTATCATCTGTGCTATGACTATAGGGTTGGGTTTTTTCTTGTCGGGTCATGTGAGTTGGAAACACTCCTAAGGTGGATCAAACCCTTTCTAACTACCACAAACCTTGTGATTTTTCATTCCGAATCTGATATCAAAAGAGCCAGAGACAACAACTACATTGGACAACATAGGCCAGTGACACAAAAGCTCAATTTAATACATTTAAAATTCAGGCTGTAACATAACAAAATGTGGAAAAGGTCAAGGGGTGTGGATACTTTCTGAAGGAACTGTATGCAAAAAATGGTTACAATGTCTTTAAATATTAATTTCACTCTATACACAATGTTAAGCAGTAGACTTTGAAAAATAAATATTTAAAATATTTTAATTTTATGTCATAAAACCTTGTATTTGTTCATCTGATTACAGTGCTCTTCTGCAATTATTCATTCTGTAAGCTTTATGTAAGGCATGGTTACATGTAACACTATAATCATTAGACTTTGTAACAATGCAGGGAGGGTTACACTTGAACACAATTTTAATGTGTAAGTCATAAAACAACTAAGCTTGTGTTGTTGTCCTGGTCTCCATCTGGCCCACCAGAGGTTGGTTCCCTAGTGCTCACTGTAGGAACTGATTGCCTGTAAAAATTAATATATTCAATCATTAAATCAACTACTTTCAACATTTTCATTGAAAATAATATCCCCCTTTTCTATTGCACTCTATGCTAACCAAACATGCATTACCAGTTAATAACAGTAGGTGTCACTATGTACTAGCTAGTTGAAAAAGACTGATGCCATGATGGCTGCATGTCTCTGTATTTGTGAAAGTTATGGTGGTGCTAGAAACCATCAATTCTATATTACTGCATTAGCCATCCATCTGTTATGATTGGACAAATGTGTTCATATTGTCTGTGTAGACTGCTCTGTGGCGGAATTTGTAGGTTTTGTACTTAGAACACAAACATTTGTGTATAATCACCAGCAGTGGAAATAAAATAATATACCAATGAACATTACTAGTTGGCTGCTGGCTGCAAGATTGCATCAACCTAGCTAGCTAATATTAGCTAGCTAGCTATTTAGCTAGGCTACTCTAAAGCTAGCATTAGTAGTTTTGTTAGCTAGCTATAGATTGGATCATTCTAGATCATTTTAGAGGATGACTAAACAGCTTTTATTAACTGCTTTTAGAACACATACCTTGTTTTCCAGGAACATTTGTGTTCGCTCTATCATGAGGCAGGAAACCAGGCAGGCAGGAGAGGAGGGTTTCCACTAGATAACACAGCTACAAAGTCAGATTCCACAGACAGAGAGGAGCGTGAGAAAAGAAAGAAACCAAGTCAAATTAAATCAAATGTCATTGCTTGCATACACATATTTAGCAGATGTTATTGCGGGTGTAGCAAAAGGCTTGTGTTTCTAGCTCCAGCAGTGCAGTAATATCTAACAATTCACAACAATACACACAGATCTAAAAGTGGAATTAAGAAATACAGTGCCTTCGGAAAGTATTCAGACATTTTGTTATATTACAGCCTTATCCTAAAATGGATTAAATTGTAAAAATCCTCAACAATCTACACACAATACCCCATAATGGCAAAGCAAAAGCTGTTTTTAAAAACAGAAATACCTTATTTGCATAAGTATTCAGATCCTTTGCTATGAGACTCGAAATTGAGCTCAGGTGCATCCTGTTTCCATTAATCATCCTTGAGATGTTTCTATAACTTGATTGGAGTCCACCTGTGGTAAAATAAATTGATTGGACAAGATTTGGAAAGGCACACACCTGTCTATATAAGGTCCCACAGTTGACAGCGCATGTCAGAGGAAAAAACAAAGCCATGAGGTAGAAGGAATTGTCCGTAGAGCTCAGAGACAGGATTGTGTCAAGGCATAGATCTGGGGAAGGGTACCAAAACAATTCTGCAGCACTGAAGGTCCCCAAGAACACAGTGGCCGCCATCATTCTTAAATGGAAGAAGTTTGGAACCACCAAGACCCTTCCTAGAGCTGGCCGCCCGGCCAAACTGAGCAATCGGGGGAGAAGGGCCTTGGTCAGGGAGGTGACCAAGAACCCAATGGTCACTCTGACAGAGCTCTAGAGTTCCTCTGTGGAGATGGTAGAACCTTCCAGAAGGACAACCATCTTTGCAGCACTCCACCAATCAGGCCTTTATGGTAGAGAGGCCATATGGAAGCCACTCCTCAGTAAAAGGCACATGGCAGCCCGCTTGGAGTTTGCCAAAAGGCACCTAAAGACTTTCAGACCATGAGAAACAAGTTTCTCTGGTCTGATGAAACCAAGATTGAACTCTTTGGTCTGAATGCCAAGCGTCACATCTGGATGAAACCTGGCACCATCCCTACTGTGAAGAATGGTGGTGGCAGAATCATGCTGTGGGGATGTTTTTCAGCGGCAGGGACTGGGAGACTAGTCAGGATCGAGGCAAAGATGAACAGAGCAAGTACAGAGAGACCCTTGATGAAAACCTGCTCCAGAGCACTCAGGACCTCAGACTGGGGCAAAGGTTCACCTTCCAACAGGACAACGACCCTAAGCACACGGCCAAGACAACGCAGGAGTGGCTTCCGGACAAGTCTCTGAATGTCCTTGAGTGGCCCAGCCAGAGCCGATCGAACATCTCTGGAGAGACCTGAAAATAGCTGTGCAGCAATGCTCCCCATTCAACCTGACAGAGCTTGAGATGATCTGCAGAGAAGAATGGGAGAAACTCCCAAATACAGGTGTGCCAAGCTTGTAGCATCATCCCCCAGAAGACTCAATGCTGTAATCGCTGCCAAAGGTGCTTCAACAAAGTACTGAGTAAAGGGTCTGAATACTTATGTAAATGTAATATTTCTGTATTTATATAACAACATTTTTTCTAAAAACCTGTTTATGCTTTGTCATTATGGGGTATTGTGTGTAGACTTATGAGGGGGGAAAAAGCTATTTAATAATTTTAGAATAAGGCTGTAACGTAACAAAATGTGGAAAAAGTCAAGGGGTCTGAATACTTTCCAAAGTCACTGTATAGAAATATTAGGACGAGAAATGTCGGAGCCCGGAGTATAAATATATACAGTGAGGGAAAAAAGTATTTGATCCCCTGCTGATTTTGTACGTTTGCCCACTGACAAAGAAATGATCAGTCTATAATTTTAATGGTAGGTTTATTTGAAGAGTGAGAGACAGAATAACAACAAAAAAATCCAGAAAAATCTATGTAAAAATTGTTATCAATTGATTTGCATTTTAATGAGGGAAATAAGTATTTGACCCCTCTGCAATACATGACTTAGTACTTGGTGCCAAAACCCTTGTTGGCAATCACAGAGGTCAGACGTTTCTTGTATTTGGCCACCAGGTTTGCACACATCTCAGGAGGGATTTTGTCCCACTCCTCTTTGCAGATCTCCAAGTCATTAAGGTTTCGAGGCTGACGTTTGGCAACCTTCCACAGATTTTCTATGGGATTAAGGTCTGGAGACTGGCTAGGCCACTCCAGGACCTTAATGTGCTTCTTCTTGAGCCACTCCTTTGTTGCCTTGCCGGGTGTTTTGGGTCATTGTCATGCTGGAATACCCATCCACGACCCATTTTCAATGCCCTGGCTGAGGGTAGGAGGTTCTCACCCAAGATTTGACAGTACATGGCCCCGTCCATCGTCCCTTTGATGCGGTGAAGTTGTCCTGTCCCCTTAGCAGAAAAACATCCCCAAAGCATAATGTTTCCACCTCCATGTTTGATGGTGGGGATGGTGTTCTTGGGGTCATAGGCAGCATTCCTCCTCCTCCAAACACGGCGAGTTGAGTTGATGCCAAAGAGCTCGATTTTGGTCTCATCTGACCACAACACTTTCACCCAGTTCTCCTCTGAATCATTCAGATGTTCATTGGCAAACTTAAGACGGGCATGTATATGTGCTTTCTTGAGCAGGGGGACCTTGCGGGTGCTGCAGGATTTCAGTCCTTCACGGCGTAGTGTGTTACCAATTGTTTTCTTGGTGACTATGGTCCCAGCTGCCTTGAGATCATTGACAAGATCCTCCCGTGTAGTTCTGGGCTGATTCCTCACCGTTCTCATGATCATTGCAACTCCACGAGGTGAGATCTTGCATGGAGCCCCAGGCCAAGGGGAGATTGACAGTTATTTTGTGTTTCTTCCATTTGCGAATAATCACACCAACTGTTGTCACCTTCTCACCAAGCTGCTTGGCGATGGTCTTGTAGCCCATTCCAGCCTTGTGTAGGTCTACAATCTTGTCCCTGACATCCTTGAAGAGCTCTTTGGTCTTGGCCATGGTGGAGAGTTTGGAATCTGATTGATTGATTGCTTCTGTGGACAGGTGTCTTTTATACAGGTAATAAACTGAGATTAGGAGCACTCCCTTTAAGAG
Source organism: Coregonus clupeaformis (assembly GCF_020615455.1). Classification (NCBI taxonomy): domain Eukaryota; kingdom Metazoa; phylum Chordata; class Actinopteri; order Salmoniformes; family Salmonidae; genus Coregonus; species Coregonus clupeaformis. Next base: position 168,849 of record NW_025534490.1, on the reverse strand, counting down.
TGTGCTCCTAATCTCAGCTCGTTACCTGTATAAAAGACACCTGGGAGCCAGAAATCTTTCTGATTGAGAGGGGGTCAAATACTTATTTCCCTCATTAAAATGCAAATCAATTTATAACATTTTTGACATGCGTTTTTTCTGGAATTTTTTGTTGTTATTCTGTCTCTCACTGTTCAAATAAACCTACCATTAAAATTATAGACTGATCATTTCTTTGTCAGTGGGCAAACGTACAAAATCAGCAGGGGATCAAATACTTTTTTCCCTCACTGTATATATATATATATATATATATATATATATGTGATGGGATGTACTGTGATGGGTGATTTGAAGGAGTCAGGCGCAGGAGTGTAAATCACAGAATAACAGGATTTCTTCCGAATACAGGGTACGCAGTAAAGCTTTAAAACACTCCAGTGCGCAAAACAGGCGCACTGGAAAATACAAAACACACAGGGAAATATCCCGGCAATACAAAAATACACGGAGCTCCACTGAGCTTCACTATCCTCCACAATAAACAATCACACACAAAGACAAGGGGGCAGAGGGAACACTTATACAGGTACTGATGAGGGGATATGAACCAGGTGTGTGTAATAAACAAGACAAAACCAATGGAATGATGAGATGAGGAGCGGCAGTGGCTAGAAGGCGGTGACGACGACCACCGAGCCTGCCCGAACAAGGAGAGGAGGCAGCTTCGGAGGAAGTCGTGACATGTACAGACAATATAGACATAATGGAAAGTATGTGGATAGAATATTTAGTATATCTGTAGAATACATAGGATAGAATAGTGTATATATACAGCAATAGTTGAATAGGATGGCATTGACTAGAATACAGTATATACTGTACATATGAAATTAGTAAGGGTTAGGGTTAGGTTTTAGGGTAGAGATGTCCCAAGGATTCCGGATTGCACTCACCGAGTGCAGAGTCAAACAACGAGGTACTGGTGCAACCAAACTAGTTGTTGAGGGGCGTGGTTGAGGAGGCTCTGTGGGCTGTAGCTAGGAAACCACTGTGACTGACAGGTGAATCCACCTGTCGCACTGAGAGTGGGGGGTGACCACATGCAATCCCAGTGACAGGGGTTGTATTCACTAGACAAAACAGGCAAACAGGCTGAAATTGGGGGAGGTACTATGTCAACTTGTCCAATAAGAAACACCTGCTTTCTTTTCCATTGCAAAAAATGTTTTCTATGATGTAAACTAATGAATATGTCTGGTAAACGTGTTTGGTGCTGCTGCTTTGAAAGATTGAAAAGAACTAGGGCAAATGCTGTCTCGCCACAAGTTTTCCGGCGGCTCTGGTGGCTGAGGTACATTACCTATTCCAGAAGAAAGGTAATTTACTGTACAGTAACGGTGCATGGAAGCATTTTGAGCCTCCACATTTTCAAGTGTGTAATAGCAAGTATATCATGCTACACATTGGCAGCACTATCTATGCATCTCCTTCATGGTTAAGTGAAAGGAAGCTTTTTTACATTTACATTTACATTTTTAGTCATTTAGCAGACGCTCTTATCCAGAGCGACTTACATGAGCAATTAGGGTTAAGTGCCTTGCTCAAGGGCACATCGACATATTTTTCACCTAGTCGGCTCGGGGATTAGAACCAGCGACCTTTCGGTTACTGGCACAACGCTCTTAACCACTAAGCTACCTGCCGCCCCTTTTTGTGCTCATCATCCCTACAGACCAGTTGGCCCAACCCAATGTAGCTGAACCAATGGAATGTCACAGCTCAGAATCTTAAATGGCACCCTATTCCCTACATAGTACACTACTTTTGACCAGGGCCCATGTAGGGAATAGGGTGCCATTTGGGACGAAGCCCCAGTAATAACTTTTCTTCCAAGGACTCAGATATGAATTGAGGCACCTTATCCTGCAGAGAAATAGCAGTGGCGACATTAGCCTATTAAATATGACTGTACCTCCTCTCTCCCCGATGAGGGTTGAAGCAATGCCTGGCTATAGGCCTATGTGTGTCTAAACTAGGAGGAATTCAAGGATCTCTCCTCTACAAAGGTTAAATGGTTAAATTATTTTTTCTGACCTGCTTTTTCTGATATCCTGGGAGGTGACATTTTAAAATGAATCACAGACTGAATGTGTGTCTTGGAGGTCAGTTCCTGAATATTTGAATGCAAGGTGTTATAGGACAATTGAATGCACATTTGGCAAAGTGTGTAAAGTAACTAAAATAACAATATATAGCATATATCCTTTATTAATATACTTTTACTTCTAAAAGACAAGTTGTGACATACATTTACATTATACCATTACTGTTACATGTTTAACCTTCAAGCTACCAACATATTTTACATACATCGATTACCAACTGGGGTCATTTTGACCCCAAGAACAAACTTTTGGAAAAAACAACAATCATCACAAAATATAAACGTATTTCTTATCAAAACATCATTACACATGTAATTAATGTTATCTGAAGAAAATAAATGACCAAAACAGACTGTTATTTTAGCCAAATTACATTTAATTTGCATATTCTGTAAAACAAAAATAAATAAAAAATCCTTGAGAAAATGTGCAGCTGTACACAATACACAATAGTACTATCATTTGATTAAATGATCGTTTAGTTTTCAGAATTTAAAAAAAGTAAATATTTATTTGATTATATTTTTGTGGTACCAACAACTGACATTTAAAGGCAGTTCACCAACATTTAAAATATACATCATTTTAGTGTCAAAAAGTGA